>NW_027140608.1:57500-60000 GCF_036365525.1 Heterodontus francisci | reverse complement strand
ACCGGGATCACTTCTCACACTCCCCTCTTCTATAAATATATATATATATATATATAACAGTCACCTCCCTCCCACCGGGATCACTTCTCACACTCCCCTCTTCTATAAATATATATATATATATATATATATAACAGTCACCTCCCTCCCACCAGGATCACTTCTCACACACCCCTCTTCTATAAATATAAATATATATATATATATATATATATATAACTGTCACCTCCCTCCCACCGGGCTCACTTCTCACACTCCCCTCTTCTATAAATATATATATATAGATATATATATATAACAGTCACCTCCCTCCCACCGGGATCACTTCTCACAATCCCCTCTTCTATATATATATATATATATATATATAACAGTCACCTCCCTCCCACCGGGATCACTTCTCACACACCCCTCTTCTATAAATATATATAAATTATATATATATATATAACAGTCACCTCCCTCCCACCGGGATCACTTCTCACACTCCCCTCTTCTATAAAGATATATATATATATATATATGACAGTCACCTCCCTCCCACCGGGATCACTTCTCACACTCCCCTCTTCTATAAATATATATATATATATATATAACAGTCACCTCCCTCCCACCGGGATCACTTCTCACACACCCCTCTTCTATAAATATATATATATATATATATATAAAACAGTCACCTCCCTCCCACCGGGATCACTTCTCACACACCCCTCTTCTATAAATATATATATATATATATATATATATATAACAGTCACCTCCCTCCCACCGGGATCACTTCTCACACACCCCTCTTCTATAAATATATATATATATATATATATATATATATGACAGTCACCTCCCTCCCACCGGGATCACTTCTCAAACTCCCCTCTTCAAGAAAGATATATATATATATATATATATATATATATATATAACAGTCACCTCCCTCCCACCGGGATCACTTCTCACACACCCCTCTTCTATAAATAAATATATATATATATATATATATATAACAGTCACCTCCCTCCCACCGGGCTCACTTCTCACACACCCCTCTTCTATAAATATATATATATAGATATATATATATAACAGTCACCTCCCTCCCACCGGGATCACTTCTCACACTCCCCTCTTCTATATATATATATATATATATATATAACAGTCACCTCCCTCCCACCGGGATCACTTCTCACACACCCCTCTTCTATAAATATATATAAATTATATATATATATATAACAGTCACCTCCCTCCCACCGGGATCACTTCTCACACTCCCCTCTTCTATAAAGATATATATATATATATATATGACAGTCACCTCCCTCCCACCGGGATCACTTCTCACACTCCCCTCTTCTATAAATATATATATATATATATATAACAGTCACCTCCCTCCCACCGGGATCACTTCTCACACACCCCTCTTCTATAAATATATATATATATATATATAAAACAGTCACCTCCCTCCCACCGGGATCACTTCTCACACACCCCTCTTCTATAAATATATATATATATATATATATATATATATAACAGTCACCTCCCTCCCACCGGGATCACTTCTCACACACCCCTCTTCTATAAATATATATATATATATATATATATATATATGACAGTCACCTCCCTCCCACCGGGATCACTTCTCACACTCCCCTCTTCTATAAATATATATATATATATATATATATAACAGTCACCTCCCTCCCACCGGGATCACTTCTCACACTCCCCTCTTCTATAAATATATATATATATATATAACAGTCACCTCCCTCCCACCGGGATCACTTCTCACACACCCCTCTTCTATAAATATATATATATATATATATATAACAGTCACCTCCCTCCCACCGGGATCACTTCTCACACACCCCTCTTCTATAAATATATATATATATAGATATATATATATAACAGTCACCTCCCTCCCACCGGGATCACTTCTCACACACCCTCTTCTATAAATATATATATATATATATATATATATGACAGTCACCTCCCTCCCACCGGGATCACTTCTCACACTCCCCTCTTCTATAAATATATATATATATATATATAACAGTCACCTCACTCCCACCGGGATCACTTCTCACACTCCCCTCTTCTATAAAATATATATATATATATATATATATAACAGTCACCTCCCTCCCACCGGGATCACTTCTCACACACCCCTCTTCTATAAATATAAATATATATATATATATATATATATATATAACAGTCACCTCCCTCCCACCGGGATCACTTCTCACACTCCCCTCTTCTATAAATATATATATATATATATATATATAACAGTCACCTCCCTCCCACCGGGATCACTTCTCAAACTCCCCTCTTCAAGAAAGATATATATATATATATATATATATATATAACAGTCAACTCCCTCCCACCGGGATCACTTCTCACACTCCCCTCTTCTATAAATATATATATATATATATATAACAGTCACCTCCCTCCC
>NW_027140608.1:52500-55000 GCF_036365525.1 Heterodontus francisci | reverse complement strand
CTCCACCGGGATCACTTCTCACACTCCCCTCTTCTATAAATATATATATATATATATATAACAGTCACCTCCCTCCCACCGGGATCACTTCTCACACACCCTCTTCTATAAATATAAATATATATATATATATATATATAACAGTCACCTCCCTCCCACCGGGATCACTTCTCACACTCCCCTCTTCTATAAATATATATATATATATATATATATATATAACAGTCACCTCCCTCCCACCGGGATCACTTCTCACACACCCCTCTTCTATAAATATATATAAATATATATATATATATAACAGTCACCTCCCTCCCCACCGGGATCACTTCTCACACTCCCCTCTTCTATAAATATATATATATATATATATATATATATTTATATAACAGTCACCTCCCTCCCACCGGGATCACTTCTCACACACCCCTCTTCTATAAATATATATATATATATATATATATATAACAGTCACCTCCCTCCCACCGGGATCACTTCTCACACTCCCCTCTTCTATAAATATATATATATATATATATATATATAACAGTCACCACCCTCCCACCGGGATCACTTCTCACACACCCTCTTCTATAAAATATATATATATATATATATATATATATAACAGTCACCTCCCTCCACCGGGATCACTTCTCACACACCCCTCTTCTATAAATATATATATATATATATATATATATAAACAGTCACCTCCCTCCCACCGGGATCACTTCTCACACACCCTTCTTCTATAAATATATATATATATATATATATATATATATATATATAACAGTCACCTCCCTCCCACCGGGATCACTTCTCACACTCCCCTCTTCTATAAAGATATATATATATATATATATAACAGTCACCTCCCTCCCACCGGGATCACTTCTCACACACCCCTCTTCTATAAATATATATATATATATATATATATAACAGTCACCTCCCTCCCACCGGGATCACTTCTCACACTCCCCTCTTCTATAAATATATATATATATATATATATATATATATATATAACAGTCACCTCCCTCCCACCGGGATCACTTCTCACACACCCCTCTTCTATAAATATATATATATATATATATATATAACAGTCACCTCCCTCCCACCGGGATCACTTCTCACACTCCCCTCTTCTATAAATATATATATATATATATAACAGTCACCTCCCTCCCACCGGGATCACTTCTCACACACCCCTCTTCTATAAATATATATATATATATATATAACAGTCACCTCCCTCCCACCGGGATCACTTCTCACACACCCCTCTTCTATAAATATATATATATATAGATATATATATATAACAGTCACCTCCCTCCCACCGGGATCACTTCTCACACACCCCTCTTCTATAAATATATATATATATATATATATATGACAGTCACCTCCCTCCCACCGGGATCACTTCTCACACTCCCCTCTTCTATAAATATATATATATATATATATAACAGTCACCTCACTCCCACCGGGATCACTTCTCACACTCCCCTCTTCTATAAATATATATATATATATATATATAACAGTCACCTCCCTCCCACCGGGATCACTTCTCACACACCCCTCTTCTATAAATATAAATATATATATATATATATATATATAACAGTCACCTCCCTCCCACCGGGATCACTTCTCACACTCCCCTCTTCTATAAATATATATATATATATATATATATAACAGTCACCTCCCTCCCACCGGGATCACTTCTCAAACTCCCCTCTTCAAGAAAGATATATATATATATATATATATATATAACAGTCAACTCCCTCCCACCGGGATCACTTCTCACACTCCCCTCTTCTATAAATATATATATATATATATATATAACAGTCACCTCCCTCCCACCGGGATCACTTCTCAAACTCCCCTCTTCTATAAAGATATATATATATATATATGACAGTCACCTCCCTCCCACCGGGATCACTTCTCACACTCCCCTCTTCTATAAATATATATATATATATATATAACAGTCACCTCCCTCCCACCGGGATCACTTCTCACACACCCCTCTTCTATAAATATATATATATATATATATATATATAACAGTCACCACCCTCCCACCGGGATCACTTCTCACACACCCTTCTTCTATAAATATATATATATATATATATATATATATATAACAGTCACCTCCCTCCCACCGGGATCACTTCTCACACTCCCCTCTTCTATAAATATATATATATATATATATAACAGTCACCTCCCTCCCACCGGGATCACTTCTCACACTCCCCTCTTCTATAAATATATATATATATATATATATATATAACAGTCACCTCCCTCCCACCAGGATCACTTCTCACACACCCCTCTTCTATAAATATAAATATATATATATATATATATATATATATAACTGTCACCTCCCTCCCACCGGGCTCACTTCTCACACTCCCCTCTTCTATAAATATATATATATAGATATATATAT
>NW_027140608.1:45000-47500 GCF_036365525.1 Heterodontus francisci | reverse complement strand
TGAAAGCAATGTAGAGGGGCATCTGTTGTTCACGGCATTTCTCCTGTATCTGACGAGGGAGAACAGCATGTCAATAGTCGATCTCTCTGCACGAAAGCCACACTGTGCTCAGGGTAGACGCGCTCGGCCAGCTTCTGGAGCTGTTCAGAGCGACTCGAGCAAAGACTTTCCCCACTATTCTATAAATATATATTATATATATATAAATATATATATATATATAACAGTCACCTCCCTCCCACCGGGATCACTTCTCACACACCCCTCTTCTATAAATATATATAAATATATATATATATATAACAGTCACCTCCTCCCACCGGATCACTTCTCACACTCCCCTCTTCTATAAATATATATATATATATATCTATATAATATAACAGTCACCTCCCTCCCACCGGGATCACTTCTCACACACCCCTCTTCTATAAATATATATATATATATATATATATATATATAACAGTCACCTCCCTCCACCGGATCACTCTCACACTCCCCTCTTCTATAAATATATATATAATATATATATATAACAGTCACCACCCTCCCACCGGGATCACTTCTCACACACCCTTCTTCTCTAAATATATATATATATATAATATATATATATATAACAGTCACCTCCCTCCCACCGGGATCACTTCTCACACACCCCTCTTCTATAAATATATATATATATATATATATATATATATAACAGTCACCTCCCTCCCACCGGATCACTTCTCACACACCCTTCTTCTATAAATATATATATATATATATATATATATATATATATATAACAGTCACCTCCCTCCCACCGGGATCACTTCTCACACTCCCCTCTTCTATAAAGATATATATATATATATATATAACAGTCACCTCCCTCCCACCGGGATCACTTCTCACACTCCCCTCTTCTATAAATATATATATATATATATATAACAGTCACCTCCCTCCCACCGGGATCACTTCTCACACACCCCTCTTCTATAAATATATATATATATATATATAACAGTCACCTCCCTCCACCGGGATCACTTCTCACACACCCCTCTTCTATAAATATATATATATATATATATATATATATATATATAACAGTCACCTCCTCCCACCGGGATCACTTCTCACACACCCCTCTTCTATAAATATATATATATATTATATATATAACAGTCACCTCCCTCCCACCGGGATCACTTCTCACACACCCCTCTTCTATAAATATATATATATATATATATATATATATATAACAGTCACCTCCCTCCCACCGGGATCACTTCTCACACTCCCCTCTTCTATAAATATATATATATATATATATATATATATAACAGTCACCTCCCTCCCACCGGGATCACTTCTCACACACCCCTCTTCTATAAATATAAATATATATATATATATATATATATATATAACAGTCACCTCCCTCCCACCGGGATCACTTCTCACACTCCCCTCTTCTATAAATATATATATATATATATATATATATATATAACAGTCACCTCCCTCCCACCGGGATCACTTCTCAAACTCCCCTCTTCAAGAAAGATATATATATATATATATATATAACAGTCACCTCCCTCCCACCGGATCACTTCTCACACTCCCCTCTTCTATAAATATATATATAATATATATATATAACAGTCACCTCCTCCCACCAGGATCACTTCTCACACTCCCTCTTCTATAAATTTATATATATATATATATATATATATATATAACAGTCACCTCCCTCCCACCGGGATCACTTCTCACACACCCCTCTTCTCACACACCCATCTTCTATAAATATATATATATATATATATATATATATATATATATAACAGTCACCTCCCTCCCACCGGGATCACTTCTCACACACCCCTCTTCTATAAATATATATATATATATATATATATATAACAGTCACCTCCCTCCCACCGGGATCACTTCTCACACTCCCCTCTTCTATAAATATATATATATATATATATATATAACAGTCACCTCCCTCCCACCGGGATCACTTCTCACACACCCCTCTTCTATAAATATAAATATATATATATATATATAACAGTCACCTCCCTCCCACCGGGATCACTTCTCAACTCCCCTCTTCAAGAAAGATATATATATATATATATATATATATATATATATATATATAACTGTCACCTCCCTCCGCCGGATCACTTCTCACACTCCCCTCTTCTATAAATATATATATATATATATATATATATAACAGTCACCTCCCTCCCACCAGGATCACTTCTCACACTCCCCTCTTCTATAAATTTTATATATAATATATATATATATATATATTATATATATAACAGTCACCTCCCTCCACCGGGATCACTTCTCACACACCCCTCTTCTATAAATATATATATATATATATATATATATATATATATATAACAGTCACCCTCCCTCCCACCGGGATCACTTCTCACACTCCCCTCTTCTATAAATATATATATAT
>NW_027140608.1:0-12500 GCF_036365525.1 Heterodontus francisci | reverse complement strand
CACCCCTCTTCTATAAATATATATATATATATATATGTATATAACAGTCACCTCCCTCCCACCGGGATCACTTCTCACACACCCCTCTTCTATAAATATATATATATATATATATATATATAACAGTCACCTCCCTCCCACCGGGATCACTTCTCACACTCCCCTCTTCTATAAATATATATATATATATATATATATATATATATATATATATATATATAAAACAGTCACCTCCCTCCCACCGGGATCACTTCTCACACTCCCCTCTTCTATAAATATATATATATATATATATATATATAACAGTCACGTCCCTCCCACCGGGATCACTTCTCACACTCCCCTCTTCTATAAATATATATATATACATATATATATAACAGTCACCTCCCTCCCACCGGGGTCACTTCTCACACTCCCCACTTCTATAAATATATATATATATATATATATATATAACAGTCACCTCCCTCCCACCGGGATCACTTCTCACACTCCCCTCTTCTATAAATATATATATATATATATATATATATAACAGTCACCTCCCTCCCACCGGGATCACTTCTCACACTCCCCTCTTCTATAAATATATATATATATATATATATATAACAGTCACCTCCCTCCCACCGGGATCACTTCACACACTCCCCTCTTCTATAAATATATATATATATATATATATATATATATAACAGTCACCTCCCTCCCACCGGGATCACTTCTCACACTCCCCTCTTCTATAAATATATATATATATATATATATATATATATATATATATATATATATATAACAGTCACCTCCCTCCCACCGGGATCACTACTCACACACCCCTCTTCTATAAATATATATATATATATATTTATAACAGTCACCTCCCTCCCACCGGGATCACTTCTCACACACCCCTCTTCTATAAATATATATATATATATATATATATATAACAGTCACCTCCCTCCCACCGGGATCACTACTCACACACCCCTCTTCTATAAATATATATATATATATATATGTATATAACAGTCACCTCCCTCCCACCGGGATCACTTCTCACACACCCCTCTTCTATAAATATATATATATATATATATATATATATATAAACAGTCACCTCCCTCCCACCGGGATCACTTCTCACACACCCCTCTTCTATAAATATATATATATATATATATATATAACAGTCACCTCCCTCCCACCGGGATCACTTCTCACACACCCCTCTTCTATAAATATATATATATATATATATATATATATATATATATAACAGTCACCTCCCTCCCACCGGGATCACTTCTCACACACCCCTCTTCTATAAATATATATATATATATATAACAGTCACCTCCCTCCCACCGGGATCAATTCTCACACTCCCCTCGTCTATAAATAAATATATATATATATATATATATAACAGTCACCTCCCTCCCACCGGGATCACTTCTCACACTCCCCTCTTCTATAAATATATATATATATATATATATATATAACAGTCACCTCCCTCCCACCGGGATCAATTCTCACACTCCCCTCGTCTATAAATAAATATATATATATATATATATATAACAGTCACCTCCCTCCCACCGGGATCAATTCTCACACTCCCCTCGTCTATAAATAAATATATATATATATATATATATAACAGTCACCTCCCTCCCACCGGGATCACTTCTCACACTCCCCTCTTCTATAAATATATATATATATATATATATATATATATAACAGTCACCTCCCTCCCACCGGGATCACTTCTTACACACCCTTCTTCTATAAATATATATACATATATATATATATATATAACAGTCACCTCCCTCCCACCGGGATCACTTCTCACACACCCCTCTTCTATAAATATATATATATATATATATATATATATATAACAGTCACCTCCCTCCCATCGGGATCACTTCTCACACACCCTTCTTCTATAAATATATATATATATATATATATATATATAACAGTCACCTCCCTCCCACCGGGATCACTTCTCACACTCCCCTCTTCTATAAATATATATATATATATATATATATATATATAACAGTCACCTCCCTCCCACCGGGATAACTTCTCACACACCCTTCTTCTATAAATATATATATATATATATATATATATATATATATATATAACAGTCACCTCCCTCCCACCGGGATCACTTCTCACACTCCCATCTTCTATAAAGATATATATATATATATATATATATATAACAGTCACCTCCCTCCCACCGGGATCACTTCTCACACACCCCTCTTCTATAAATATATATATATATATATATATATATGACAGTCACCTCCCTCCCACCGGGATCACTTCTCACACTCCCCTCTTCTATAAATATATATATATATATATATATATAACAGTCACCTCCCTCCCACCGGGATCACTTCTCACACTCCCCTCTTCTATAAATATATATATATATATATATATATATAACAGTCACCTCCCTCCCACCGGGATCACTTCTCACACACCCCTCTTCTATAAATATAAATATATATATATATATATATATATATATATATATATATAACAGTCACCTCCCTCCCACCGGGATCACTTCTCACACTCCCCTCTTCTATAAATATATATATATATATATATATATATAACAGTCACCTCCCTCCCACCGGGATCACTTCTCACACACCCCTCTTCTATAAATATAAATATATATATATATATATATATATATAACAGTCACCTCCCTCCCACCGGGATCACTTCTCACACTCCCCTCTTCTATAAATATATATATATATATATATATATAACAGTCACCTCCCTCCCACCGGGATCACTTCTCACACACCCCTCTTCAATAAATATAAATATATATATATATATATATATATATATATATAACAGTCACCTCCCTCCCACCGGGATAACTTCTCACACTCCCCTCTTCTATAAATATATATATATATATATATAACAGTCACCTCCCTCCCACCGGGATCACTTCTCAAACTCCCCTCTTCTATAAAGATATATACATATATATATATAACAGTCACCTCCCTCCCACCGGGATCACTTCTCACACACCCTTCTTCTATAAATATATATATATATATATATATAACAGTCACCTCCCTCCCACCGGGATCACTTCTCACACTCCCCTCTTCTATAAATATATATATATATATATATATATAACAGTCACCTCCCTCCCACCGGGATCACTTCTCACACACCCCTCTTCTATAAATATAAATATATATATATATATATATATATATATATAACAGTCACCTCCCTCCCACCGGGATCAATTCTCACACTCCCCTCTTCTATAAATATATATATATATATATATATAACAGTCACCTCCCTCCCACCGGGATCACTTCTCAAACTCCCCTCTTCTATAAAGATATATACATATATATATATAACAGTCACCTCCCTCCCACCGGGATCACTTCTCACACTCCCCTCTTCTATAAATATATATATATATATATATATAACAGTCACCTCCCTCCCACCAGGATCACTTCTCACACTCCCCTCTTCTATAAATTTATATATATATATATATATATATATAACAGTCACCTCCCTCCCACCGGGATCACTTCTCACACACCCCTCTTCTATAAATATATATAAATATATATATATATATAACAGTCACCTCCCTCCCACCGGGATCACTTCTCACACTCCCCTCTTCTATAAATATATATATATATATATATATATACAACAGTCACCTCCCTCCCACCGGGATCACTTCTCACACACTCCTCTTCTATAAATATATATATATATATATATATATATAACAGTCACCTCCCTCCCACCGGGATCACTTCTCACACACCCCTCTTCTATAAATATATGTATATATATGTATATATATATATAACAGTCACCTCCCTCCCACCGGGATCACTTCTCACACACCCCTCTTCTATAAATATATATATATATATATATATAACAGTCACCTCCCTCCCACCGGGATCACTTCTCACACTCCCCTCTTCTATAAATATATATATATATATATATATATATATATAACAGTCACCTCCCTCCCACCGGGATCACTTCTCACACACCCCTCTTCTATAAATATATATATATATATATAAAACAGTCACCTCCCTCCCACCGGGATCACTTCTCACACTCCCCTCTTCTATAAATATATATATATATATATATATATATATATATATATATATATAACAGTCACCTCCCTCCCACCGGGATCACTTCTCACACTCCCCTCTTCTATAAATATATATATATATATATATATATAACAGTCACCTCCCTCCCACCGGGATCACTTCTCACACTCCCCTCTTCTATAAATATATATATATATATATATATATATATATATAACAGTCACCTCCCTCCCACCGGGATCACTTCTCACACACCCCTCTTCTATAAATATATATATATATATATAAAACAGTCACCTCCCTCCCACCGGGATCACTTCTCACACTCCCCTCTTCTATAAATATATATATATATATATATATATATATATATATATATATATAACAGTCACCTCCCTCCCACCGGGATCACTTCTCACACTCCCCTCTTCTATAAATATATATATATATATATATATATAACAGTCACCTCCCTCCCACCGGGATCACTTCTCACACTCCCCTCTTCTATAAATATATATATATATATATATATATATATATATATAACAGTCACCTCCCTCCCACCGGGATCACTTCTCACACTCCCCTCTTCTATAAATATATATATATATATATATATATATAACAGTCACCTCCCTCCCACCGGGATCACTTCTCACACTCCCCTCTTCTATAAATATATATATATATATATATATATATAACAGTCACCTCCCTCCCACCGGGATCACTTCTCACACACCCCTCTTCTATAAATATAAATATATATATATATATATATATATATATATAACAGTCACCTCCCTCCCACCGGGATCACTTCTCACACTCCCATCTTCTATAAAGATATATATATATATATATATATAACAGTCACCTCCCTCCCACCGGGATCACTTCTCACACACCCCTCTTCTATAAATATATATATATATATATATATATATATAGCAGTCACCTCCCTCCCACCGGGATCACTTCTCACACTCCCCTCTTCTATAAATATATATATATATATATATATATATATATAACAGTCACCTCCCTCCCACCGGGATCACTTCTCACACTCCCCTCTTCTATAAATATATATATATATATATATATATAACAGTCACCTCCCTCCCACCGGGATCACTTCTCACACTCCCCTCTTCTATAAATATATATATATATATATATATATAACAGTCACCTCCCTCCCACCGGGATCACTTCTCACACACCCCTCTTCTATAAATATAAATATATATATATATATATATATATATATATATATATATAACAGTCACCTCCCTCCCACCGGGATCACTTCTCACACTCCCCTCTTCTATAAATATATATATATATATATATAACAGTCACCTCCCTCCCACCGGGATCACTTCTCAAACTCCCCTCTTCTATAAAGATATATACATATATATATATAACAGTCACCTCCCTCCCACCGGGATCACTTCTCACACTCCCCTCTTCTATAAATATATATATATATATATATAACAGTCACCTCCCTCCCACCAGGATCACTTCTCACACTCCCCTCTTCTATAAATTTATATATATATATATATATATATATATATATAACAGTCACCTCCCTCCCACCAGGATCACTTCTCACACTCCCCTCTTCTATAAATTTATATATATATATATATATATATATATATATAACAGTCACCTCCCTCCCACCGGGATCACTTCTCACACTCCCCTCTTCTATAAATATATATATATATATATATATATACAACAGTCACCTCCCTCCCACCGGGATCACTTCTCACACACCCCTCTTCTATAAATATATATATATATATATATATAACAGTCACCTCCCTCCCACCGGGATCACTTCTCACACACCCCTCTTCTATAAATATATATATATATATGTATATATATATAACAGTCACCTCCCTCCCACCGGGATCACTTCTCACACACCCCTCTTCTATAAATATATATATATATATATATATAACAGTCACCTCCCTCCCACCGGGATCACTTCTCACACTCCCCTCTTCTATAAATATATATATATATATATATATAACAGTGACGTCCCTCCCACCGGGATCACTTCTCACACTCCCCTCTTCTATAAATATATATATACATATATATATAACAGTCACCTCCCTCCCACCGGGGTCACTTCTCACACTCCCCACTTCTATAAATATATATATATATATATATATATATAACAGTCACCTCCCTCCCACCGGGATCACTTCTCACACTCCCCTCTTCTATAAATATATATATATATATATATATATATATATATATATAACAGTCACCTCCCTCCCACCGGGATAACTTCTCACACACCCTTCTTCTATAAATATATATATATATATATATATATATATATATATATAACAGTCACCTCCCTCCCACCGGGATCACTTCTCACACTCCCATCTTCTATAAAGATATATATATATATATATATATATATATAACAGTCACCTCCCTCCCACCGGGATCACTTCTCACACACCCCTCTTCTATAAATATATATATATATATATATATATATGACAGTCACCTCCCTCCCACCGGGATCACTTCTCACACTCCCCTCTTCTATAAATATATATATATATAAATATATATAACAGTCACCTCCCTCCCACCGGGATCACTTCTCACACTCCCCTCTTCTATAAATATATATATATATATATATATATATAACAGTCACCTCCCTCCCACCGGGATCACTTCTCACACACCCCTCTTCTATAAATATAAATATATATATATATATATATATATATATATATATATAACCGTCACCTCCCTCCCACCGGGATCACTTCTCACACTCCCCTCTTCTATAAATATATATATATATATATATATATATATAACAGTCACCTCCCTCCCACCGGGATCACTTCTCACACACCCCTCTTCTATAAATATAAATATATATATATATATATATATATATAACAGTCACCTCCCTCCCACCGGGATCACTTCTCACACTCCCCTCTTCTATAAATATATATATATATATATATATATAACAGTCACCTCCCTCCCACCGGGATCACTTCTCACACACCCCTCTTCAATAAATATAAATATATATATATATATATATATATATATATATAACAGTCACCTCCCTCCCACCGGGATAACTTCTCACACTCCCCTCTTCTATAAATATATATATATATATATATAACAGTCACCTCCCTCCCACCGGGATCACTTCTCAAACTCCCCTCTTCTATAAAGATATATACATATATATATATAACAGTCACCTCCCTCCCACCGGGATCACTTCTCACACACCCTTCTTCTATAAATATATATATATATATATATATAACAGTCACCTCCCTCCCACCGGGATCACTTCTCACACTCCCCTCTTCTATAAATATATATATATATATATATATATAACAGTCACCTCCCTCCCACCGGGATCACTTCTCACACACCCCTCTTCTATAAATATAAATATATATATATATATATATATATATATATAACAGTCACCTCCCTCCCACCGGGATCAATTCTCACACTCCCCTCTTCTATAAATATATATATATATATATATATAACAGTCACCTCCCTCCCACCGGGATCACTTCTCAAACTCCCCTCTTCTATAAAGATATATACATATATATATATAACAGTCACCTCCCTCCCACCGGGATCACTTCTCACACTCCCCTCTTCTATAAATATATATATATATATATATATAACAGTCACCTCCCTCCCACCAGGATCACTTCTCACACTCCCCTCTTCTATAAATTTATATATATATATATATATATATATATAACAGTCACCTCCCTCCCACCGGGATCACTTCTCACACACCCCTCTTCTATAAATATATATAAATATATATATATATATAACAGTCACCTCCCTCCCACCGGGATCACTTCTCACACTCCCCTCTTCTATAAATATATATATATATATATATATACAACAGTCACCTCCCTCCCACCGGGATCACTTCTCACACACTCCTCTTCTATAAATATATATATATATATATATATATAACAGTCACCTCCCTCCCACCGGGATCACTTCTCACACACCCCTCTTCTATAAATATATGTATATATATGTATATATATATATAACAGTCACCTCCCTCCCACCGGGATCACTTCTCACACACCCCTCTTCTATAAATATATATATATATATATATATAACAGTCACCTCCCTCCCACCGGGATCACTTCTCACACTCCCCTCTTCTATAAATATATATATATATATATATATATATATAACAGTCACCTCCCTCCCACCGGGATCACTTCTCACACACCCCTCTTCTATAAATATATATATATATATATAAAACAGTCACCTCCCTCCCACCGGGATCACTTCTCACACTCCCCTCTTCTATAAATATATATATATATATATATATATATATATATATATATATATAACAGTCACCTCCCTCCCACCGGGATCACTTCTCACACTCCCCTCTTCTATAAATATATATATATATATATATATATAACAGTCACCTCCCTCCCACCGGGATCACTTCTCACACTCCCCTCTTCTATAAATATATATATATATATATATATATATATATATAACAGTCACCTCCCTCCCACCGGGATCACTTCTCACACACCCCTCTTCTATAAATATATATATATATATATAAAACAGTCACCTCCCTCCCACCGGGATCACTTCTCACACTCCCCTCTTCTATAAATATATATATATATATATATATATATATATATATATATATAACAGTCACCTCCCTCCCACCGGGATCACTTCTCACACTCCCCTCTTCTATAAATATATATATATATATATATATATAACAGTCACCTCCCTCCCACCGGGATCACTTCTCACACTCCCCTCTTCTATAAATATATATATATATATATATATATATATATATATATAACAGTCACCTCCCTCCCACCGGGATCACTTCTCACACTCCCCTCTTCTATAAATATATATATATATATATATATATATATAACAGTCACCTCCCTCCCACCGGGATCACTTCTCACACTCCCCTCTTCTATAAATATATATATATATATATATATATAACAGTCACCTCCCTCCCACCGGGATCACTTCTCACACACCCCTCTTCTATAAATATAAATATATATATATATATATATATATATATATATAACAGTCACCTCCCTCCCACCGGGATCACTTCTCACACTCCCATCTTCTATAAAGATATATATATATATATATATATATAGCAGTCACCTCCCTCCCACCGGGATCACTTCTCACACACCCCTCTTCTATAAATATATATATATATATATATATATAGCAGTCACCTCCCTCCCACCGGGATCACTTCTCACACTCCCCTCTTCTATAAATATATATATATATATATATATATATAACAGTCACCTCCCTCCCACCGGGATCACTTCTCACACTCCCCTCTTCTATAAATATATATATATATATATATATATATAACAGTCACCTCCCTCCCACCGGGATCACTTCTCACACTCCCCTCTTCTATAAATATATATATATATATATATATATAACAGTCACCTCCCTCCCACCGGGATCACTTCTCACACACCCCTCTTCTATAAATATAAATATATATATATATATATATATATATATATATATATAACAGTCACCTCCCTCCCACCGGGATCACTTCTCACACTCCCCTCTTCTATAAATATATATATATATATATATAACAGTCACCTCCCTCCCACCGGGATCACTTCTCAAACTCCCCTCTTCTATAAAGATATATACATATATATATATAACAGTCACCTCCCTCCCACCGGGATCACTTCTCACACTCCCCTCTTCTATAAATATATATATATATATATATAACAGTCACCTCCCTCCCACCAGGATCACTTCTCACACTCCCCTCTTCTATAAATTTATATATATATATATATATATATATATATATAACAGTCACCTCCCTCCCACCAGGATCACTTCTCACACTCCCCTCTTCTATAAATTTATATATATATATATATATATATATATATATATATAACAGTCACCTCCCTCCCACCGGGATCACTTCTCACACTCCCCTCTTCTATAAATATATATATATATATATATATATACAACAGTCACCTCCCTCCCACCGGGATCACTTCTCACACACCCCTCTTCTATAAATATATATATATATATATATATAACAGTCACCTCCCTCCCACCGGGATCACTTCTCACACACCCCTCTTCTATAAATATATATATATATATGTATATATATATAACAGTCACCTCCCTCCCACCGGGATCACTTCTCACACACCCCTCTTCTATAAATATATATATATATATATATATAACAGTCACCTCCCTCCCACCGGGATCACTTCTCACACTCCCCTCTTCTATAAATATATATATATATATATATATAACAGTGACGTCCCTCCCACCGGGATCACTTCTCACACTCCCCTCTTCTATAAATATATATATATACATATATATATAACAGTCACCTCCCTCCCACCGGGGTCACTTCTCACACTCCCCACTTCTATAAATATATATATATATATATATATATAACAGTCACCTCCCTCCCACCGGGATCACTTCTCACACTCCCCTCTTCTATAAATATATATATATATATATATATATATATATATATATATAACAGTCACCTCCCTCCCACCGGGTTCACTTCTCACACTCCCCTCTTCTATAAATATATATATATATATATATATATAACAGTCACCTCCCTCCCACCGGGATCACTTCACACACTCCCCTCTTCTATAAATATATATATATATATATATATATATATAACAGTCACCTCCCTCCCACCGGGATCACTTCTCACACTCCCCTCTTCTATAAATATATATATATATATATATATATATATATATATATATAACAGTCACCTCCCTCCCACCGGGATCACTACTCACACACCCCTCTTCTATAAATATATATATATTTATAACAGTCACCTCCCTCCCACCGGGATCACTTCTCACACACCCCTCTTCTATAAATATATATATATATATATATATATAACAGTCACCTCCCTCCCACCGGGATCACTACTCACACACCCCTCTTCTATAAATATATATATATATATATATATATAACAGTCACCTCCCTCCCACCGGGATGACTTCTCACACACCCCTCTTCTATAAATATATATATATATATATATATATATATATAACAGTCACCTCCCTCCCACCGGGATCACTTCTCACACACCCCTCTTCTATAAATATATATATATATATATATATATATAACAGTCACCTCCCTCCCACCGGGATCACTTCTCACACACCCCTCTTCTATAAATACATATATATATATATATATATATATATATAACAGTCACCTCCCTCCCACCGGGATCACTTCTCACACACCCCTCTTCTATAAATATATATATATATATATATATATATATATATAACAGTCACCTCCCTCCCACCGGGATCACTTCTCACACACCCCTCTTCTATAAATATATATATATATATATAACAGTCACCTCCCTCCCACCGGGATCAATTCTCACACTCCCCTCGTCTATAAATAAATATATATATATATATATATATATAACAGTCACCTCCCTCCCACCGGGATCACTTCTCACACTCCCCTCTTCTATAAATATATATATATATATATATATATATAACAGTCACCTCCCTCCCACCGGGATCAATTCTCACACTCCCCTCGTCTATAAATAAATATATATATATATATATATATAACAGTCACCTCCCTCCCACCGGGATCAATTCTCACACTCCCCTCGTCTATAAATAAATATATATATATATATATATATAACAGTCACCTCCCTCCCACCGGGATCACTTCTCACACTCCCCTCTTCTATAAATATATATATATATATATATATATATAACAGTCACCTCCCTCCCACCGGATCACTTCTCACACACCCCTCTTCTATAAATATATATATATATATATATATATATATATATATATATATAACAGTCACCTCCCTCCCACCGGGATCACTTCTCACACTCCCCTCTTCTATAAATATATATATATATATATATATATATATATATAACAGTCACCTCCCTCCCACCGGGATCACTTCTTACACACCCTTCTTCTATAAATATATATACATATATATATATATATATAACAGTCACCTCCCTCCCACCGGGATCA
>NW_027140607.1:0-22564 GCF_036365525.1 Heterodontus francisci | reverse complement strand
TTGAACTGCCCTCATTTGGCCCATGAGTTACAGAAGGGAAAAAACCAATCAAGGTGTTAGCCGTGGCTCAGTGGGTAATGCTCCTCCCTCTGAGTCACAAGGTTGTGGGTTCAAATTCCACTTTAGAAACTTGAGCACAAAATCTAGGCTGACAAACCCGGTGCAGCACTGTCGGAAGGTCAGTACTGAGGGTGCGCCGCATTGTCGGAGGGTCAGTACTGAGGGTGCGCCGCATTGTCGGAGGGTCAGTACTGAGGGTGCGCCGCATTGTCGGAGGGTCAGTACTGAGGGAGCGGCGCACTGTCGGGGGGTCAGTACTGAGGGAGCCCCGCACTGTTGGAGGGTCAGTACTGAGGGAGCGCCGCACTGTCGGAGGGTTAGTGCTGAGGGAGCGCCGCACTGTCAGAGGGTCAGTACTAAGGGAGCGCTGCACTGTCGGAGGGTCAGTACTGAGGGTGCGCCGCATTGTCGGAGGGTCAGTGCTGAGGGAGCGCCGCACTGTCGGAGGGTCAGTGCTGAGGGAGTGCAGCACTGTCGGAGGGTCAGTACTGAGGGTGCGCCGCATTGTCGGAGGGTCAGTACTGAGGGAGCGCTGCACTGTCGGAGGGTCAGTACTGAGGGAGCGCTGCATTGTCGGAGGGTCAGTACTGAGGGAGCGCCGCACTGTCGGAGGGTCAGTGCTGAGGGAGTGCAGCACTGTCGGAGGGTCAGTACTGAGGGAGCGCTGCACTGTCGGAGGGTCAGTGCTGAGGGAGCGCCGCACTGTCAGAGGGTCAGTGCTGAGGGTGCGCCGCACTGTCGGAGGGTTAGTGCTGAGGGAGCGCCGCACTGTCAGAGGGTCAGTACTAAGGGAGCGCTGCACTGTCGGAGGGTTAGTGCTGAGGGAGCGCCGCACTGTCAGAGGGTCAGTACTAAGGGAGCGCTGCACTGTCGGAGGGTTAGTGCTGAGGGAGCGCCGCACTGTCGGAGGGTTAGTGCTGAGGGAGCGCCGCACTGTCAGAGGGTCAGTACTGAGGGAGCGCCGCACTGTCGGAGGGTCAGTACTGAGGGAGCGCCGCACTGTCGGAGGGTCAGTACCGAGGGAGCGCCGCACTGTCGGAGGGTCAGTACCGAGGGAGCGCCGCACTGTCGGAGGGTCAGTACCGAGGGAGCGCCGCACTGTCGGAGGGTCAGTACCGAGGGAGCGCCGCACTGTCGGAGGGTCAGTACCGAGGGAGCGCCGCACTGTCGGAGGGTCAGTACCGAGGGAGCGCCGCACTGTCGGAGGGTCAGTACCGAGGGTGCGCCGCATTGTCGGAGGGTCAGTACTGAGGGAGCGGCGCACTGTCGGAGGGTCAGTACTGAGGGAGAACTGCACTGTCGGAGGGTCAGTACTGAGGGAGCGCCGCATTGTCGGAGGGTCAGTACTGAGGGAGCGGCGCACTGTCGGGGGGTCAGTACTGAGGGAGCCCCGCACTGTTGGAGGGTCAGTACTGAGGGAGCGCCGCACTGTCGGGGGGTCAGTACTGAGGGAGCACCGCACTGTCGGAGGGTCAGTACTGAGGGAGCGCCGCATTGTCGGAGGGTCAGTACTGAGGGAGCGGCGCACTGTCGGAGGGTCAGTACTGAGGGAGCGCCGCATTGTCGGAGGGTCAGTACTGAGGGAGCGGCGCACTGTCGGAGGGTCAGTGCTGAGGGAGCACTGCACTGTCGGAGGGTCAGTACTGAGGGAGCGCTGCACTGTCGGAGGGTCAGTACTGAGGGAGCGCTGCATTGTCGGAGGGTCAGTACTGAGGGAGCGCCGCACTGTCGGAGGGTCAGTGCTGAGGGAGTGCAGCACTGTCGGAGGGTCAGTGCTGAGGGTGCGCCGCATTGTCGGAGGGTCAGTACTAAGGGAGCGCTGCACTGTCGGAGGGTTAGTGCTGAGGGAGCGCCGCACTGTCAGAGGGTCAGTACTGAGGGTGCGCCGCACTGTCGGAGGGTTAGTGCTGAGGGAGCGCCGCACTGTCGGAGGGTCAGTACTGAGGGAGCGCCGCACTGTCGGAGGGTCAGTACTGAGGGAGCGCCGCACTGTCGGAGGGTCAGTACCGAGGGAGCGCCGCACTGTCGGAGGGTCAGTACCGAGGGAGCGCCGCACTGTCGGAGGGTCAGTACCGAGGGAGCGCCGCACTGTCGGAGGGTCAGTACCGAGGGAGCGCCGCACTGTCGGAGGGTCAGTACCGAGGGAGCGCCGCACTGTCGGAGGGTCAGTACTGAGGGTGCGCCGCATTGTCGGAGGGTCAGTACTGAGGGAGCGGCGCACTGTCGGAGGGTCAGTACTGAGGGAGCGCTGCACTGTCGGAGGGTCAGTACCGAGGGAGCGCCGCACTGTCGGAGGGTCAGTACCGAGGGAGCGCCGCACTGTCGGAGGGTCAGTACCGAGGGAGCGCCGCACTGTCGGAGGGTCAGTACCGAGGGAGCGCCGCACTGTCGGAGGGTCAGTACCGAGGGAGCGCCGCACTGTCGGAGGGTCAGTACTGAGGGTGCGCCGCATTGTCGGAGGGTCAGTACTGAGGGAGCGGCGCACTGTCGGAGGGTCAGTACTGAGGGAGAACTGCACTGTCGGAGGGTCAGTACTGAGGGAGCGCCGCACTGTCGGAGGGTCAGTACTGAGGGAGCGCCGCACTGTCGGAGGGTCAGTACTGAGGGAGCGCCGCACTGTCGGAGGGTCAGTACTGAGGGAGCGCCGCACTGTCGGAGGGTCAGTACTGAGGGAGCGCCGCACTGTCGGAGGGTCAGTACTGAGGGAGCGCCGCACTGTCGGAGGGTCAGTACTGAGGGAGCGCCGCACTGTCGGAGGGTCAGTACTGAGGGAGCGCCGCACTGTCGGAGGGTCAGTACTGAGGGAGCGCCGCACTGTCGGAGGGTCAGTACTGAGGGAGCGCTGCACTGTCGGAGGGTCAGTACTGAGGGAGCGCCGCATTGTCGGAGGGTCAGTACTGAGGGAGCGGCGCACTGTCGGAGGGTCAGTGCTGAGGGAGCACTGCACTGTCGGAGGGTCAGTACTGAGGGAGCGCTGCACTGTCGGAGGGTCAGTACTGAGGGTGCGCCGCATTGTCGGAGGGTCAGTACTGAGGGTGCGCCGCACTGTCAGAGGGTCAGTACTGAGGAAGCGTCACACCATCAGAGGGGCGGTACTGAAGGAGTGCTGCATTGTTGGAGGTGCCGTCTTTTGGGATGAGACTGAGGCCTTGTCTGCCCTCTCAGGTAGATGTAAAAAATCCCACGGCCACTATTTTGAAGACGAGAATGGGAGTTCTCCTCGGTGTCCTGGGGCAATATTTATCTCTCAACCAACATCAATGAAAAACATATTATGTGGTCATTATCACATTGCTGTGAATAACAACTTGTATTTACATAGCATCTTTAACGTAGATCATTATCTATTAGCCACTGGTGAAAAGAAATCACCTGTGCTGATATCAAGTAAAGCCAGGATTTGGCTGGACCAGGTTGTACTGCTCCCAGGTTTGCATAGCTAATTAATGTTTCAGGTCGATGAGCTTTCGTCATGAAAGATCACAGACCTGAAACATTAACTCTGTTTCTCTCGCTACAGATGCTGCCTGACCTACTGAGTATTTCCAGCATTTTCTGTTTTTATCTCAGATTTCCAGTATCTGCAGTAATTTTCTCTTGAATAGCCAGTTCACTGGCTGACCTCATTCATGAACAATGGTTACTTGGGCTAATGGCATCTGTGGCACAATACTCGAGAGTCAGCCCCTTCACAAACAACAAAAAAATCCTCCCCGCGGTCCAGATAGAAATTTCCTGAGGCTCATGGCACTGAAAATGGTTTTGATCCCATCCAGCCTGCCATCGAGCAGAAGCTTCGGAATATTAGATCCTTGCATTGCAGCAGAGAAGTTGATTGTGCGCTTCGCTAAGCAAGCTGATTCTCATCAGTCTGTACTTTACCATTCTGCCATCTACTGCCTTCCTTTGTGAAGCTCAGCAACACTGACAATCAAACCCACATTTAGCCTTTTGACGGACTGCATGCTGGGTTGTGACAGGGGTGCCATTTCTCTTGAGAGACTGAACCTTTGGGTGATTTGCTTCGACTTCTCCTCCCAATGTTGTATTTCAGGCGGCACTTTCTTGAAAGGTAATCAGTAATGAATCTATAAATATCCATCACGTGCCATTCCAAATGAATGAAAATGAGGAAGGTTGTGGGTTCAAGACCCACTCCAGAAACTCGGGCATGGAATCCAGGCCGATACCCCTAGCACAGTACTCCACTGTCGGAGGTGCCGTCATTCAGACGAAATGTTAAACTGAGGCCCCACCTGCCTCCTCAGGTGGATGTAAAAGATCCCACAGCATTATTGGAAGAGCAGGGGAGTTCTCTCCAGTGTCCTGGGGCCAATATTAATCCCTCAACCAAGACCACTAAAACAGATGATCTGGTCATTATCACATTGCTGTTTGTGGGAGTTTGTCGTATAAAAATTAGCTGCTGCATTTCCTACATTACAACAGTGACTACACTTTAAAAATCCTTCATTGGCTGTAAAGCACTTTAGGACATCCTGAGGTTGTGAAAAGTGCCATAGAAATGCAAGTATTTCTTTTCAATCGGGTTCCAAACGGAACTAATTTTGATGCATGCAACTGTTAAAAAAAAAGTCCCACCTGTGCTCAGTAAGCTGATCACAGGCATAGCAGCAATTGAGGTGCTATGATTGGCCTCAGCACCATTCAGGAAAAGAGGAAAAATAGCAGCCAGGGTTCCAGCTCTTGGTTGCTCCGCAGTGATGTCTGCTAGATACTGTGTGAATGTGGACATTTGGTTGATGACAATGTTGGGCTGGACTGTGAAGGTTCTAAATCAGACATATTTGAAACTTGAAAGTAACAGGACAAGTTTAACCATCAATTTATCCAACAAATGTCTTGACAACAGCAAGATGTAACATTAAACTGAGCCTCCATACTGCTGAACCCTCAGACCTGCAGAGTATTCTGGCTGCTTTAGCTCCAGAGTTTCATAGAAACATTTGTCCTCGCACCTGCAATGGCTGCCTACCAAGGAAATCACCTTAGCAGACATTCTCAAACTTGAAAGCTAATATCCTGAATTAATGGACAGTTATTGTTCACTTGAATAACCAAGGTTTTGAGGGAGGTAGCTGGAAGTCTCACAAAACTTTTTTTTTAAAGTGCATTTTTTCCCCACTTACAATTGCTTCTTGTGATGTAGGAGGTGTTTGGTATTCAGCTTCCAATTAATTTTCATTAGCAGCAAAACAAAAGCAAGAATACGTGACAAATACATGGCTCAATCCATTCTACCCCCATCACTGTCTGATTTATGACTGTCACTCTTGCCAGCCCTCACACAGTAACTAGCTGTGAATGTAGGCTCGGGTCTCATTGGATAGCACCCAACCTCGACTAGCATCTTCCCCATGAGACAGAGATCTTGGTGTAAAGAATCATTGACTCCTACCTGCCTTCTGCTGCTGCGCTCCCTTCGATTAAAGGGAGAAAGACAGACTTGCATTTATGTAGTGGCTTTCAGGGCATCCCAAAGCACTTTACAGCCAATGAACTACCTTTTGAAGTATAGTCACCATTATAATATAGGAAACCTTTTACTGTGAACTTAAATCCCACTCTGTCTCTCTGAAAAGAATACAGAGAAAGAAGCACTAGGCTGCTCTCTCTCTCTCACCTCCTTGCGAAGGGTTCAAAATGCATTCACAGAAGTATAGAACCTGGAGGGAATGAGGGTTGGAGGGGAGAAGAGGGAAGAGGAAGGAGAGCGCTCAGGGCATGCTTGCAGCTCTCTCCCTATCCCCAAAGCCTTGCGCTTTTCTTCCTTTGTTCGTCTTTATGTAGCCTTATATCTGCCCTCCATGCAATTCAAGCACTGACCATGCGAGTGTCCCGGAGATTGCTGCCACAGCTTGGTGTCAAAGATAAATGTTGGGAGTCCAATGCTGGCTCCAGTCAGCCATGTCTTTTATCTGTCCTTACAATTGTTTTTTTTTTTTTAAACAACTTTTTAAAAAAATAGGAATTCGATAAAATAAAACAAAACACAATAGTTCAAAAGGAGCATTTATTAATAGCATTTGTGGCAAATTGGTATGATGCAACATGGTGAGGTGTAGACAGTACACACAGCCAATCCATCCTAATTCAATAATTACATAGTGCTCATCCAGGCACATTAACAACTGACATTATTGTTGGCAATCAGCAATAAGAAAAATTAAGAAACCTTTAAAAGTAACTGATACCATGTGTTCAGGGTGTACGTTAGCTGTCAACCAACAGAGGTCACAATCCCACTGTTCTGACCAGCAGAAAATCCTCTTTTGAATTGACGTTTACTGTGAAACATTACATTAGTGCAGTCTTACCACTGAGTGGCACCATTGAGCAGTAACTCACCAAGGCTCCTTAGACAGCACCTTCCAAACCCACAACCTCTACCAACTAGAAGGACCAGGGTATCAGATGCATGGGAACACCACCACCTGCAAGTTCCCCTCCAAGCCTCACACATCCTGACTTGGAACTATATCGCCGTTCCTTCACTGTCACGGAGTCAAAATCCTGGAACTCCCTTCCTAACAGCACTGTGGGTGTACCTACCCCACACGGACTGCAGCGGTTCAAGAAGGCAGCTCACCACCACCTTCTCAAGGGCAATTAGGGATAGGCAATAAATGCTGGCCTGGCCAGCGTCGCCCACATCCCATGAATGAATTTTTTAAAACTAACATGTTGTGCCTACATTGGTTGCTGCCGTATTGTATTGCATGCTCTGATACTTCTGCCACTGGGGTGACAGTGCAACAAATGGAGATCTTACTCATCTGGCAATTCCTAAACAAACAAATCAAACCAAAAAAAAAAATGCTGGTAGCTCACTTGGTAAATTCACTGCCTGGTGTGACACTGAGGTAGATCGATTAGGAAGATCCCAGTTTCAGAATCCTGGTCTATGTATGCTGTGTTAACTAATGTTGACTGATGTGACAGTAGGGGAAGGTTGCACTTATCCTCTGAACTCAGTGGGGAGAAAGAAAAGTCAGACAGTGACCAGACGGCTGGAAACTGCATGCGTGTAGATATCACGAGGATAGCACTGGACTTGGCTGCATTGCTCCAATGTCAGAGGTTATCTAAGGGAGAAGGATTTTTGAAAAAAACAATATTCTCCATTTCCTGACATTATCTAAACAAAGTGGCCTCGAAGTAGTAGTTTCTGGTACTGCTGCAATAACCCCAAATTCTTTCAAATTTAACCACAGCTAGCAGAGTATTGCTTTCTCAGCACCAGATAACATCCTTACCCAGCAGTGGAACAAGGAAAGACTTGCATTTCAAAACACCTTTTCAAACCTCAGGATGTCCCAAAGCCCTTTACAGCCAATAAAGTACTTTTGAAGTGTAGTCACTGATTTAATGCAGGGAAATGCAGTAGCCAATTTTCACACAGCAAGCTCCCACAAACAGCAATGTGATAATGAGCAGTTGATCTTTCAGTGATGTTGGTTGAGGGATAAATATTAACCCAGGACAATCCATAAAAATCCACAAATCCATTAAAACTATAGATTGCACAGCGTTCTACTTGTATAGCTATTACAAAAGATGGTCTCTATGATCAATAACTGATTACAAGCCACATGTCTGAGACCAGCATTGGATACAGATGGTCCCTCACCCTAGCTTGTGTAAAGATGTCTCCACTGTTGGCACTTAAAAACAAAATGGTGTATGAAAAGGACTTGTTCGGCTACAGAATGCAAGTATTGCAAATGGAAAACATACATAATGGTACAAAGACAATGACATAATGGGAGCTGGGCAGGGGGGAGGCCTTGACAAGTTTACTGAAAGACATTTAAGGAGATAGAATCATAGAAAGTTTAAGGCACAGAAAGAGGCCACTTGGCCCATCGCGTCTGTGCTGGCCGGAAAATGATCTACCTATTGGGGCGGCACAGTGGCGCAGTGGTTAGCACCGCAGCCTCACAGCTCCAGGGACCCGGGTTCGATTCTGGGTACTGCCTGTGTGGAGTTTGCAAGTTCTCCCTGTGTCTGCGTGGGTTTTCTCCGGGTGCTCCGGTTTCCTGCCAAAAGACTTGCAGGTTGGTAGGTAAATTGGCCATTATAAATTGTCACTAGTATAGGTAGGTGGTAGGGAAATATAGGGACAGGTGGGGATGTTTGGTAGGAATATGGGATTAGTGTAGGATTAGTATAAAAATGGGTGGTTGATGGTCGGCACAGACTCGGTGGGCCGAAGGGCCTGTTTCAGTGCTGTATCTCTAATCTAATCTAATATTACCTTCCAGCATTTGGTCCTTAGCCCTGCAGATTATAGCACTTGAGGTGCATATCCAGACTCCTTTTGAATGAGTTGAGGGTCTCTGCCTCAACTACTCTTTCAGGCAGTGAGTTCCAGACCATCACCACCCTTTGAGTGAAAAAGATTTTCCTCATCTCCCCTCTAATTTTTCTACCAATCACTTTAAATCTATGCCCCCTCGTCACTGCCTCTCTGCTAAGGTGAATAGACCCTTCACCTCCACTCTGTCCAGGCCCCTCAAAATTTTGTACATTTCAATCAGATTTCCCCTCAGCCTTCTCTGTTCCAAGGAGAACAACCCGGTCTATCCAATCTTTCCTCAGAGCTGCATTTTTCCAGTCCTGGCAACATCCTCGTAAATCTCCTCTATGATAGGTAAATTGGCCATTGTAAATTGCCCCCCCCCAAGTGTAGGTAGGTGGTAGGAGAATGGTGGGAATATGGGATTAATGTAGGATTAGTATAAATGGGTGGTTGTTGGTTGGCACAGACTCAGTGCGCCGAAGGGCCTGTTTCAGTGCTGTATCTCTCTATGACTCCATACCCTCTCTAGTGCAGTTACATCCTTTCTGTAATGAGGTGACCAGAACTGCACACAGTACTCAAGTTGCAGCCTAACCAATGATTTATACAGTTCCAGCATAACCTCCCTGCTCTTCTATTCTATACCTCGGCTAATAAAGGAAAGGATTCCATATGCCTTCTTAACCACCTTATCGACCTGTCCTGCTACCTTCAGAGATCTGTGGACATTCACTTCAAGGTCCCTCACTTCCTCTACACTTCTCAGTATTTTCCCATTAATCATGTATTCCTTTGCCTTGTTTGACCTCCCCAAATGCATCACCTCACACTTCTCCAAGTTGAATACCATTCGCCACTTTTCTGCCCATCTGACCAGACCATCAATATCTTCCTGCAGACTACAGCTATCCTCCTCGCTATCTACCACACGGCCAATCTTTGTGTCGGCTGCAAGCTTCTTGATTATACCCCCTACATTTACACCCAAATCATTAATATACAGATAGAAAACATACCCACCATTAATTTGATTTACTCCCCCACCCCGGCCCCCGCAAAATGAAACACAAGCAGAGATGATTATCAGGAATATCAAAGCTTGATGATAATTGCAACTGTGATAAGACACAACACTCTCAACTCCCCTGCTCCCTAGTTCTCCAGTACTCAAATTCCTTCTGTCACAAAGGAGGAGGAGAGAGAAAAGAGATAGAAAAGGCTTGCATTTATATAGCACCTTTCACAACCTCCAAAGCTCTTTACAGCCAATGAAGTACTTCTGAAGTGTGGTCACTGTTGTAATGCAGGAAACGCAGCAGCCAATTTGCAGACAGCAAGCTCCCACAAACAGCAAGGTGACTAGTTAATCTGTTTTATTTTAGTGATGTTGATTGAGGGATGAGTATGGGTGCAGGACACTGGGGAGAACTCCCCAACATCAACCCCCGCCCCACCCCCCCCGCAACTTCTTCAAATTAGTGCATTGGGATCTTTTATGGCCACCCGAGGGGGCAGATGGGGCTTCAGTTTAACATCTCATCGAAAAGAAGGACCCGCCAACAGTGCAGCACTCCTCAGTATTGCACCAAGAAGGTCAGCCTAGAATTTGTGCTCAAGTCTCCGGAGTAGGAACTTGAACCCACAACCTTCTGACTCAGAGGTGAGAGTGCAACCCACAGAGCCACAGCTGACTGATATAAAAAAACAGCAACTCACAGGAGACTGCCAATTTTTGGCCCATCTCATACTTACTGGTATGACAAGAGGGGCCTTCATATTATTATTTACAACAAGAAATGAGAGAACCAAGAGAGAGTGCCATTGTATAAATGTGCAACAGCAAGGCAAGATGATAAAGGGATGAGGAACATTGCTCAATCTGGTCTCCTAGGTACCATGTGTCGCACTAACATGCAATAAAATAAAATTTAAGAGTATGCAGGGGCTTCACCTCTCACTCCCCTTCCCCCAACTCAACCCCAAAATCACTGGCTGAAATGCATTAAGCTATCAGGCTCCAGAGAAGAACATGAACCACACCTGTTCGGACTAAAAGATTCAATATACAAACACACACACCCCACACACACATTGTTGTGAAATATCTGTTCCAAACAGTTCTAGGATGTGTGTACTGGGCTGGCTCGAAAAGCTTTGAGGCAGATTCAAACACTGACTTCATTCCAGTCCATGCTGGCCATAAAAAGAAAATACAAAGTAAACCTGCTCACAGCAGTCTGGACGAGGATTTTAAACCCAAAATGTTTCCAAGTACAGCCCGAACTACAGATACTTGGCTAGAAATGAGGTTCAAGCCAACAATTCAATCAAGCTGTGCTGGGAATGGCCCAAGATTGGAAGTCAGAGTTACAAACTTCCACATAGGGAGAGAGAGAAAGAGGCTCCGTGGTACCTCTCGCTGAGCCATGCACACCGGGCAGGTTCCACTGTTGATCCCCGGACTGTAGGGAGGTGGTTGAGCCAATGGCTAAAAATGGCTTCCACACCTAGGTTAGACAGAGAGAGGGAGTGTTTGGGAGGGCAGGGGTGGGGAACTGCCCAGAGTGTGTGTATGTGTATGTGTGTGCGTGTGTGCGTGCGCGTGTGTATGTATGTATGTATGTATGTATGTGTGTGTGTGTGTGTGTGTATATATATATATATATATATATATATATATATACACACACGTACATTCAGCTCAGCTGTGATGCACCCTGCAGTCAAAGAGGCTGCCAAAATTCACCATTAAGGCTCAAATGGTGCTTGCGTGAGGTACTGAAGGGCCTCTGGGACTGTACCCCAGCAAGGACACAACACCTTCAGGACAGAAAAAAACAAAAGGAATCTTTGCACACACCCAATGGTGACAGGATTTTCCAAAATACAAATACATTTCATTGAGGTGAGGGGGGGCCTGCTTCGTGTCAAATTCCCTCTGCTGTGATATTGTGGGGGGGTGGGGGGGGGTGGAAATGGTGCACAAAATGCCTGTTCCCATATAAACAAGAGAGCATTGAGACACCATGAAATGTCCAGGTATCCCACTTTCTGAGCCATTGAGAGGCAGCAATTCAGCTGAATACACAAACCCTTTTTCATGATAATAAAAAGTGGATTTGATCCAGTCGTGGGCTGGTTGCACAGTTAAATGGCCAAGTGATGGTTTAATTACACACTGAGCTGCAGGGAGGAAGAAAACCCACCTTTAATCGGCGACGATCCCCAACTGAGCCTTGCAGCAGATTTGTTCACGTTGGTACAAGACAGCGTTCACGAAGAGTAAGGATGTCAGAGCGTTTCACCCCTGCCATGCAATGTCGCTCGCCATTTAGGACCAGCCATCTTCAGCATCAACACCACCCCCTCGCCCCCCATGAAAGCTGCATTCATCTGACTTGGACCAAATGCATTTGAATTGTCAGATGTATTAGCCACCGTGAAAGTGTTTTAAAGGACATTATTCAGATAGTGCCCTATTAAACCAGACAATCAGGAAGTTGGGGGGGAAAAAAAAAGAGGACTGAAACATCTTGTCAACGGACATGATTCCAAATGTCTCAAAGTGGTAATCTTAAGGAGCCCAGGGGTGAAGGATGAGATGTAGTTTGTAAAAACAATATCACTTTGATGCCGCTTCTACAGGTTATCAAAAAGGAAAGTTAAGAAAATGAAAAATTAAAAGTTCAGAAAATCATCGCTTTGGTACCCGCCGTGGATCCCTTCCATTGCTAAGGGTGGTGGTTGCCGGGGTGGAGCTGGATGTGGCCACTGTCTGGTTATTCCCTGGGCCGCGTCCATTGCCTCTTCCACCTGCTGGTGGTGGCTGATGATTCGTGTTGCTGGAGGAAGCTCCACCTGAGCCAGCAGCATTCAGACTGTCGTTACCTGGAGCGACGGGAACAAGGAACAAAACCAAATAACAACAACGTCGCAAGTGAGAAAGGTTTCCCTTTATGGGTGATTTGGGCAACTTTCTCCTCCCCCCCCTCCCCCAGCCCCCAAACACCCCACCCCTAACTACCTGTCAGTGTGAGAGGAAGGCATTTAGTTTGCTCCCATGGCTGGTACAGAGTTGGCAGCTCTTGGTGACTGCCTAAGATCATCCAATTGCAACTCTGCCCTCCATCCTGCTGAGGGCTTTCTGCTCAGTGCTTTCCTCCTCAACATAGGCCAGTTCAAAGACTGAGTGAAGCAGAACTCGAAAGCTGCCTCCATCAACACTTTAGTGCTTGGTGAACATCCAGCTAATACATAAAGCTGCTGAATGCCAGCAATTTTAGAATCCATTAGGCATTTCTTTTTTGTGCTTGGTCAGCAATGTGAGGGATGTTAGGAGCAGGGAGCAAAACTTCTTGTACCCAGTGTCACGAGTCTACAGAGAAATTGCAGAGCATTTTTTCCTGGACTCAGCACAATGCAAAGCCACTGGGCCAGAAGCCAGCTTACTCCACGCCAAGACCATACTCTGTGCAACAGATGTGCCCAGTCTGCCAGCCCTCTGCCAGGACAGCAACACAAGCATGGCTGGCTGGCACCTTGAGGTGTATGCCAGGAATACACAAGCCGGATGCAGCTGTACCTCAAAGTTCTGCATTAATCCACAAAAAGTTCACACAGGATATGAGCAACACAGCTTCACACATCACACAGTCACGTGTGGAACCCTCTCCCATTGCCTGGCACGGATTCACTTTTACACAAGAGACCAGAGAGCTCAAGGGCTTCGCAGCTACAGGAGCTTGCCCATTAGCAGAGCAGCCCCCACCCATTTTTTCAGGTGAACTTTGCGCTCAAGTAAAACATGCCAATACAAGGAAGTGGAACACTTTTTTCGACTCATCACTCAAGTTAGGCATAGCACAGGCAGCTGCGGAACCAAAACAGCCAACGTGCCAAAACCCCAAGCCCTACTGCACCTGGGTGACATCATTCTGTTTTCCCACACCAGCTATTCTATGGCCTGTCTGAGTGAGATTGCCAACATAGTGCCCACTCAGAACCAGACTGACTGTCCAAATACATTTCATATTGAAACCTTACAGCCCCCTCAGTCTGAGCTGGAATCCAATCCAGGTCGCAGATGAAAAAGCAGTAAATAAAGAGGGAAGCAAGACTTGCATTTATATAGTGTTTTTCACCACCGCATGATGTCCCAAAGCACTTTACAGCCAATTAAATACTTCTGAAGTGTTGTCACTGGAGTAATGTTGGAAATATGGCAGCCAATTTGCGCACAGCAAGCTCCCACAAACAACAGTTTGACAATGACCAGAGAATCTGTTTTCAGTGATGTTGGTTGAGGGAACCAGACTTGCAAGTAAACGAGCAAAGATTACATTTACTTTTTAAGCAGTTGCTTTACATAGTCTCCAGTATCATACAGCAGTGCATTAATACTTTGATGAGTTATGCCAACAATTAGAAGAATTGACAGTAATTTCCTGATGTCTGTAGGGTTTGCTGGACAGACTTGCATTTCTATAGCGCCTTTCATGACCTCAGGACATGCGAAAGCACTTCACAGCCAATGAAGTACTTTTGAAGCGTAGTGACCATTGTAATGGAAGAAATACAGCAGCCAATTTGCGCACAGCAAGCTCCCACAAAGAGCAACAATGTAAATGACCGGATCATCTGTTTTAGTGATGTTGGTTGAGGGATAAATATTGGCCCCAGGACACCGGAGAGAATTCCCCCTGCTCTTCTTCAAAATAGTGGCCGTGGGATCTTTCATGTCCACCCAAGGCGCCAGACGGGGCTTTGGTTTAACATCTTATCTAAAGGATGGCATCTCTGACAGTGCAGCGCTCCCCGAGTACTGCCCCCTCCAACAGTGTGGAATACTGTGGGTCCTTTAATGCAGGTACTCACCAGTAGTCACAGAGGCTGTTGAAGTCACTGGGACAGTTGTAGAAGTACTACCTTGTTCAGCCGGGGTCTTAAAAAGAAGGAAACAGTGCTCAGGTTTAACTGGCTCATTCAGAAACATACTTACATAATTAGCTACTGGAATTCTTTCCACTGCGCTCTCATTACACAGATCACCAGCTTGGGGTTTTGTCTTCCTCTCCTACTACCACCACCACCATCCCCCCATTATCCATCTCACTGTCCTGCTCTACCCCCCCACCAAACACACAATCTACAAACATACAAAACTGAGTGGCAGGAATAGACCAGTTGAACCATCAAGCCTGCCCCACATCGCAGAGCATCGTGACTGAACACCCTCCATTTAGGGGTCACCCTCAGCCTCGCAGTAATGTAATCTCCTGGGAAAGACAATAAACCTCATCTCAATTGACAACTGAAAACCGATTCAGTAGTTTAATCACGTAAAATTAACTGCATTTTCTCTCACCAGGTACAACACAAGCTGTTCCACAAGCTCCATCAAAAGCATTCAATGGCAGGTTGCTGGGTGGAATATGCAAGAGTCGCCCACTCAGCATCTCCCCAAATCTGCCCCTGCAACCCAGAAGATTTTACGACTGCCGCACTCAGCCCTGGTGACAGTGTGTGCCTGATGGCATTGGGATACAGATGCACTGAAACCATGTCATACACACCAGGAGGAGCCCAGCTTCCACCACAGGCCTGTGCTGAGTTAGCTGATTGCAACAGGAAGTGAGGTTAGCAGTGCTACAGTTGGCCTTGGCATCCAGATTAGGGAGGGGTAATCAGTCAGGGTTGTCATGCCTGATTGCTCACCAGTGACCTCTGCTGGAATGGTGGGTGTGTGGCCATCAGGCAACAAAAGGCTTAGCCTCAGCTGAGAGGTTTCCCCTTCCTACTGCCCTGTGGTTGAATAGGCAGACCCGCAGGCGACAAATGGAACTTGGGCGAGGTGGGGATGCACCTGTTGACCTGTAATCCAGCAAAACATCAACACCTCCAGGAGAGGAGGCAAGGTGAGAAAACTGGCAAGGTAACAAAAAAGGGAATGTTGCCACTGACACCACCTGCAGAAATGTAACCCATAATGGCAGGGGAGGCATTGAATGAAAACAGCAGCAACCTGACCCGAAAGGTCAGACTTACAGGTTTGTTCTGTGAAGATGCCTGGGACATATACTCAGGATTGGGGTCACTGAAATTCGGCACTTCTGAATACTGCATACAAAACCTGAAATGGAGCACAGAAGTTATTACATGTCGCTATAATCTTGCACGCTTGCACAGTGCACGCCCACTGTCTCAGCCCATCCACCAGTTTTCAGTCCAATGCAGTCCTTGGAAGTGGGACTTGAACTCACAACCTTCTGAGTCAAAGGGGAGAGTGCTACCCACTGAGCCACAGCTGTCAAAACTAGTAGACCAGTCACCTAGAGCCACCATGGAGCGCCTCTTCATGGGTGACCTAAAAACAGCACTGACTCCTGGTCTCTATTGAGTGAGGAGATAGGTCAATTGTTGGAACACTACAATCAGCTTCTGTGTCAGTAAAGTGAACTCTACCCTCCTCAGAAGTGCAGAGATTTGAAAGGCTGCCTGTCTATTAGCTTTTACCTTGCCCTCCAATTTTCTACCCTTCCAGTATTTATCCAATTCCCCTTTTGAAAGTTACTATTGAATCTGCTTCCACCGCCCTTTCGGGCAGCGTGTTCCAGATCACAACAATTCGCTGCGTTAAAAAAAAAAATTCTCATCAGTACAGAATCTCCCAAATAAGCTCATTTTTGCAGCCTTTGGGCACCGAACTGGGGAGAGGGGTGTCCCTGCTGGGAAATGATACAGATTTGTCCAAGGGGTATCACAGGACAAAATAGGAGAAAAAAGTGACAGGTTTTCTTCTGGAAGAGAGTATGTCCCCATTTTAAAACAGAAGGCACCTTTCGTTCACCTTCCCTTTGTCTGGGTTTTCTAGGCTATGACACCAGCTCTGCTCAAGCCGATTGCTGGAAGTGCACAAGTGCAACCTGACCATTACAGCATCCCCACCCCCCGCCTTCCCAATAACCCTTCCCCTTCCTGTGGGGAAATGGCACCTCCCTCCAATAACCCAACTGAGATCAGCAACCAGGTGAGTAGGCTGCTGGTGAATACAAACCCACTTCCAACCTCTCTATTGACTCTACATTGAAGCTTCAATATGTATCAGCACTTGCTGAAACTTCCCAAAGTTTATCCAAACCATTAGATCAGAGGGAGGCAACCAAAGGAGCACAGCAGGAACCCAGATGACATTTCCCAGTATTAAGGCAGACAACTTACTCTCCTACTTTCTGGAGGTCTCCTCCTCTCCCTGTGTAGAGTGTCAGACATCCTTTCCAAATCGAGGCATATCTGCGAGAGACAACACAGATGTTCTATAAAATTAATCATTTGTCCTAAAATCTGAAACTTTCTCCGTTCAAAACCATTTATGCCACCAGTTTGCTGCCGAGTCGAGCTGGCGGGATGGGGCCAGAACCAGCTAACACAGAGGGCTCTGAATCTTAGGCCATGTCAATGGCGCATGGGAGGGGTGACCACTATTAAATCACAGACAAAGTGGCTTTCATACTGTCCTTTCACCTTTCAGGCTGGAGTGATATGAGGAGATCCTCCTTCACACAGGGCAATCAATATGTGGAATATTCCCCCACATAGTGTTGTGGAAGCAAAACCCCCAGAATAATTTAACAAACAATTCAATGCGACAATAGGAGGGAGAGGAGGCGTTAGGGTCTTTGGATTGATGAACTGAGAAAGGTTGAATGGCCTTCCTCATCCATAATTATCATGATCTTGTGACATCATCTCTGCTGGGCATTGGCACTGTACATCCAACATAGGCACTTTTATTTTGAGGGGTGAACAAACCAACACCAATGGACAAATGTCCTCATCTTGCAGATGTGTGAATTTTATCTCCCATTTCACAGGACAGTCATTATTCAAATATATTTGACTCTAGGATTATGGGGAAGGCAGGAGCTGGGAGTGACTCAACTAGGCCCTGTATGAAACAAGTAAGGTTGTTTGTGACTCTTCAAATAACTGAAAACAAGAGCTCTCGTGATGGCTTGATCATAGCAGTGGCTAGTATAGCACTAAGCTATACAGACCAGGTCTGATTCCCAGTCTGTGGCTGATCTCAGGTAATGTTGGGATTCTATAACAAGCCTCAGAACCCCTGGTTTAAAGAGGGGAAAGGGAAGTTGGTCGGGGATCCCATTAACCAGCAAACCCTGTTGGAAGGTGCTAGTATGGCTATCAGGTGAGGACAGGATCACACTTGCCTGCAACGCCCGTTACAGTTGGTTAACCTGCTGATACTCAGTCCAGGCTCAACACAAATAACTGGGGGAGCACCATGACGACAAGCACTACAGCAGCCCAAGGAGAAGGCCCACAACCATCTCAGGAGAATGAGGAATGGGCAGTAAATGCAGCCTTGCCTCCATTGCCCAGATTCAGGTAACAAAAAAATTCTGGCACTCAGGTGAGCTAGAAGGGGCACCCGATACCCTTTGAAGTGTTAGTCCAACAGGTGTCAACTAGTTGAGGAGGAGACGAATAAAGCCTGCACTATAACAATGATTAGCATTCATAGTATAGCAAATGTTTGCTCCAGCTTTATCAGGTCTTGTTAAACAAAGCGAGTTACCCTCTGGTCAATCGGATGATATCTCCAGCCTGAATCAGACTTCCCACATCATCCCACACAGATATGTTGATGCTGCCGGTTTTATCAGCCACTTTACATGTCCTGACTTCGTGTCCATCCTTCGTTTTGGTCACTCGTCCTAAAGAACAAGAAACACAATGACAGACAACCCAGCAGCATTCACACGAGGACTTAAAACACATGCCAGGGATGTTTTTCTTCAAAATTCCATTTATTTTCTCTCCTGCTTCTGACTTCCTGCACCATTCCCAACCAAGGGTGCAAACAGGGAACTTCTTTTCTCCCCAAAAATGAAATTACAGGCATCTGGACAAACAACTTTGGGTTCCCCAAACCAGTTCATTAATACCATACAAGGAAGGGAACTTGCTACCCCTACGAGGTCTTGCTTACATGTGACTGCAGTGTCACACTATGCAGTTGACCTTAAATGCCTACTCAGGGCAACGAAGGGTGGAAAGATCCTAGTCTCAACTGGTGGTATGCTCAGAGTTTGTTAATTTCAACAAATCTATCATCATCCTGCTAAAACGTCCATCGAGAAAAGACAGGATTGGATTTATCTGTGATCAGTGATGGGGAAGCTTCTAGCAACCATTATTAATTTTGTCCTGAATTATCACTTGGGCAAACGCAGGTTAATTAAGGAAAGCCAGCATGGATTCAAGGGTAAATCGTGTTTAACTAACTTGCTGGAGTTAACAGAGAGGGTTGATGAGGGCAATGCTGTTGATGTGGTGTACATGGACTTCCAAAAGGTGTTTGATACAGTGCCACACAACAGACTTGTGAGCAAACTTGTAGCTCATGGAATAAAAGGGACAGTAGCAACATGGATATGAAATTGGCTTAGTGACAGGAAACAAAGAGTAGTGGTTAATGGATGTTTTTCAGGCTGGAGGAAGGTTTGTACTGGAGTTCCCCAGGGATCAGTGTTGGGACCCTTGCTTTTCCAGATATATATTAATGACCCAGACCTTGGTGTACAGGGCACAATTTCAAAGTTTGCAGATGATATGAAACTTGGAAGCATTGTGAACTGTGAGGAACATAGTGCAGAACTTCAAAAGGAAATAGACAAGTTGGTGAAATGGGTGGACAAGCAGCAGATTAAATGTTAATGCAGAGAAGCATGGGGATTCATTTTGGTAGGAAGAATGCAGAGAGACAGTATAAAATAAAGGGTACAATTCTAAAGGGTGTGCAAGAGCAGAGGGACCTGGGTGTAAACGTGTATAAGTTATTGAAGGCGGCAGGACAGGTTGAGAGCGCGGTTAATAAAACACACAACGTCCTCGGCTTTATTAATAGGGGCATAGAGTACAAAAGCAAGGAAGTTGTGTTAAATTTGTATAAAACACTGGTTCGGTCTCAACTGGAGTATTGCGTCCATTCCTGGGCACTTCTTTTCTTTTTCTTTCTTTTGGGCCTCCTTATCTCGATAGACAATGGATATGCGCCTGGAGGTGGTCAGTGGTTTGTGAAGCAGCGCCTGGAGTGGCTATAAAGGCCAATTCTGGAGTAACAGGCTCTTCCACAGGTGCTGCAGAGAAATTTGTTTGTTGGGGCTGTTGCACAGTTGGCTCTCCCCTTGCGCCTCTGTCTTTTTTCCTGCCAACTACTAAGTCTCTTCGACTCGCCACAATTTAGCCCTGTCTTTATGGCTGCCCGCCAGCTCTGGCGAATGCTGGCAACTGACTCCCACGACTTGTGATCAATGTCACACGATTTCATGTCGCGTTTGCAGACGTCTTTATAACGGAGACATGGACGGCCGGTGGGTCTGATACCAGTGGCGAGCTCGCTGTACAATGTGTCTTTGGGGATCCTGCCATCTTCCATGCGGCTCACATGGCCAAGCCATCTCAAGCGCCGCTGACTCAGTAGTGTGTATAAGCTGGGGATGTTGGCCGCTTCAAGGACTTCTGTGTTGGAGATATAGTCCTGCCACCTGATGCCAAGTATTCTCCGAAGGCAGCGAAGATGGAATGAATTGAGACGTCGCTCTTGGCTGGCATACGTTGTCCAGGCCTCGCTACCTGGGCACTAAACTTTAGGAAAGAGGTGAGGGCATTAGAGAGAGTACAGAAAAGATTCACGAGAATGGTTCCAGGGATGAGGAACTTCAGTTATGAAGATAGATTGGAGAAGTTAGAACTATTTTTCTTGGAGAAGAGAAGGCTGAGTGGTGATTTGATAGAGGTGTTTAAAATCCTGAGGGATCTGGACAGAGTAGATAGAGAGAAATTGGTGAAATGATTGAGGACGAGGGGGCAAAAGAAGTAATGGTGACATGAGGAAAAACGTTTTCACACAGCGAGTGATTAGGGTCTGGATTGCGCTGCCTGAGAGTGTGGTAGAGGCAGATTCAATCGAGCCATTCAAGAGGGAATTGGTTTGTTATCTGAAAAGGAAGAATGTGCAGGGCTATGGGGAGAAAGCAGAATAGCACTAGGTAAACTGCTCTTTCAGAGAACCAGCGCAAACAGGACGGGCTGAATGGCCTCCTTCTGTGCTGTAACAATTCTGTCATTCTGAGATACCGTTGGGGGGGGGGGGGGGGAAGAGAAATATGAAAAAAATTATTTCCTTCACTTACCTATTTCCAGAACAATAAAGAGGAGATTCAGGTTTTTTAAACCAGCTTTGATATCCTTCACGTAAGTGTCGTTTGACATCCTCTCTCCCACACATACAGAATCTGAATTATTCTGCAGCTACAAACTTGAGCCAACAAGTTGAAAGGGTCAGACTCAGAAGAACACATGCAAATCACTGGCTGAGCTTACAGGGAAGGACCAACTCTTCCTCCTACAAAATAAATCCACAAACCCTCCCCCCAGAGCCACTGTAAACACTGCATGAGGTGACTGAGGCCTCAGATGTTGCTCTACTTCTCTCCCCCAATGCCTAACGCCACCAATTTCCCCGATAACACGATCACTTCAACTCTCACTCCCTCTCACTCGCCTCCGGAACAACCTCTGACAGGCAGCATCTCTGACCAATCAGAAATCGGACTCCGCCTTCACCTCCTGCCTGGATGGCCGCGTTTCCGACCAAACGCTGGTGGACAGGGGCGGGACATCCTTTGGTGCCTTCACCGCCCGAGTGTTACCGGAAAGACCCGAGCTCCGGCGTGTGAGCGGTGACTGGGCTACCGCGGTTCGAGGTGCCATGCCGTTTGATACTGTCCCTCGCCTGGATTATTGACAACATCACTACAAGAGGAGGGCACCACTAATGTGCTGCATTCCAACTAAAAAAGCTCAAAATAAAACGAAATAAATTATTATCTTGTCAATAACAACAACTTGCATTTGTATAGCGTGTTTAACGTGGTCAGACAGAGATTAGACACCAGATACCGGGACAGGTGTTGCAAAAGCTCGGTCAAAGAGGGAGTTTTAAGGAGCGTCTTAAAGGAAAAGAGAGGAGAGGTTTAGGGAGGGAATTCCAGAGCTTGGGGCCCAGGCTGCCAATGGCGGAGCAATGGAAATCGGGGCGGGGGGGATACGCAAAAGGCTGGAATCGGAGGAGCGTAGGAGGTTACAGAGATGGGGGGGAGGCGAGGAGGCCATGGAGGGATCTGGAAACAAGGATGAGAATTTTAAAATCAAGGCGTTGCTTAACCAGGAGCCAATGTAGGTCAGCAAGCACAGGGGTGAGTGGGCCTTTCAAGTTTGGTCATGGGCAGCAGAGTTTTGGATGAGCTGAAGTTTATGGATCTCATAAGTGTATTGTCCTCATCACTCATGATACAAGTAATGTCATGTGGTGCCCACCAGGTGTGGAAGGTCTCCAACATGTTGTTAGGTACCACATGGTCCCTCTCCACAGACAACAGGGCACACACAAGGCTACAAAACAGGCATCCAGAGGGGGGAGGGATGTGAATTCTTGTAGACATGTGAAATTGCAAAACTATGATACCTCGAGCATTATGGAGATTATTTGCAAGTTTTATTGTTTCCCCACATTTTATTCCACCCCCTCTCCACCCATTTCAGTATAAGGATTTACTGTTTTTAATTGGTTGTAAGGCACTTTGAGATGTCTTGAGGTCATGAAAGGTGCTATATAAATGTAAGTTCTTTACTTGGGTGTCATGGTGAACTGCAATGGACATTAGTGTTGTTTTAGTCAACTAAAATAAGGTAGATTTATTTCATCAACTAAATTAAAACTAAACTTCAAAATCCAGAGGTGAGACCGATATTTAAATTATTTCTGGGACTAAAACATCCTTTTAGAAAAGATTTGAAGTAATTGTTTCAAGTTTCAATGCCCGGTTTATCATTGCTTGGACCCTCGTGCGGCTGTTTTTGAAACATGAATTTTGAAAAGAACATAAATAGAGGAAGCAAAAAAACTACATTTTTCCAAGAATTAAACTAAAATTTGGGAACAAAAGACAGGATTACAAGTAGAACAAAATTTCTTCTGAAGATCATAAAGAAATGAAAACCAAAATTAGAGACAAGGCAAAAAAATAAAGTTAAAACTATTTCTAGGATGAAAACAAAACTGATAGCAACTTCCCAAAATCCAATCACATGATTTGG